>NC_089803.1:56041265-56076265 GCF_029633855.1 Hoplias malabaricus
CGTCAGAACGCACACCTCCCCGCCAAGCCTCAGCTATTAATTGCACCAAATTAGAAAACGATATCAGAGGCCGAATTATTCTTTCACTTGTCATTTTTCTAGAGAGAAGAGAAAGAGAGGGAGAAGAAATTCACTCTTTTCAAGAGGCAGGTTAAAAGATGGGGAGCGCGATACTAATCTATCCATGTCAAGTAAATAAATGTCCCTTATGGGCCTCTGTATCCGGCTATGCAATGGACAGGCTAGGGAGGGGTAGAGGGAAAAGAAAGCGGAAGTGGGACGTTACCTTCCAAGTGGCTGCGTTGCGTCTGAAGTAGGCGAAGGTGCGTGTGAACCAGCTGTAGATTTCATTAAGCGTTAACTGCATGTCTTTCGAATCCATGATCGCCTGCAACAAGACACCATCAAATAATGCTTTACTAACCAGGCCGTTTAACCACTCTCACTCTGCTGCAGTGTTAATTCAAGCAGCAATTAATTCTAATCTAATCAGGCAAAAGCTAATTTATTTCCCCACTCACCTGCCTGATGAGCGTTGCATACGTGAATGGTGGTCTGACATCAGCGTTCTTATAAAACTCGTAGTTTGGGGCTATCTCTGCAATGGATAAAATAAAATGTAAAAAATATTATTAATGAGGAAAAATATAAATAGGTTTCATCGTCAAAGCATTGAATAACTGCTAAATGAAATTCCTCAAGGAGCTGAATTCACTTAGGATTTAATGAAATTATAAAATGGGGAAGAGAAAAGGGGGGGGGTATGCACATCAAATCAGCATTTTACATGTCCAACAAAATGCATTTTTAATTAATCTCTCTCAAGAGAAATCTTAAACATTAACACGTGCATGAAATTAGAGCCTGTGTAGATATTTTGTATGTGTCTGAATAATTCATGCAACCCCACGTGAAACTGCACAAGACCAGTAAATAAAAACATCAAACAGAGTAGTTTTTTTTAACAGTTTAATACACAGTCGTCTAAAATGTGATGAATATTGTATCATTTCCTATTTGACTGTAATTAATGTTCATAAAATATTGATGTACTGTACAGTGTGATATTTATCTCTTTTGCACAGAGGAAAGAAATGAAATAAAGGCCTTTCATCTGGGTGCTGGTTTCAAGTGGAGCAAACAGCACGCCAGGAGAAATGAAAGTGTACATCCACTCATGAATTTATCCTTCAAAACATTTCTCTAAAATGTAAAAAAAAATATTCATAACTTCTAATATATTTAAATACAATTATATTTTGGTCTATTTCTACATGTAGTTTTACCGTTATAAATGTGCTATGGAAATGTAAGACAATGGCAGAAGATGCCAGAAGGAATGTCTCTGCAAATCCAAATTAATATCACACAGGAACACAAACATATTGTTGCTGTGGAAACGCAACACAAATAGCAACTTCTGTCCTTTTATTGATCCATTCATTATGAAATATTCACATAATGTAAAGGGCACATGATATGCTCCTGTGGTGTAATAAATAGTATATATATTTTTATAAATATATATATATATATATATATGTTTAGGTATGCATACCTGAGGACAAGGGCATGGAGTATTTGTCGGAGTGGCGTCTACGCATGGCACCCATGCTGGGCACACTGGCAGGACTGAGGACAGAGGGCACCTGGGGCATCTGGCTCAGTGGGGTAACAGGGGCGGTGGGGGTGGTGGGAGTCTGGGGCAAGTTTGGTGGGGAAGCTGACGGCAGGTTTTTCGACATGGTGATACTCGAGACTAGATTTAACTGATGAGGGAAAGAAGAAAGGGAAGGATAGAATGAGAGAGAGAGAGAGAGAGAGAGAGAGAGAGTTAATATAAAGCACTCAGACAAACAAGAACAGATTCAGTTCTACAGCTGTGTTTCCACTAATAAGCTGCAGAGGAAACAGCCAATCTCCACTAATTACAGGATGAAATTTTATCATAAGAATTCTAATTAGAGCACGCTGTTAAAGATTATCTAATGATCATCCTTTGTGTTATCCCAACCCATCTCTATCCCACAAGAGATTCCTGCATGTGCGAAAACGAGTGTGTGTACAAAACACATTGAGTTACACTTTGCTTGTTTTAACCCACCTGAAAGAAACAGCCCAGACTAACCTGCTTTCATGCTTCTTCAAACCACACTGAGACATAAATCACACTGAGACATATCACTATCTCCTAACTTTATTTTCCCCTTCCTTCATTTCAGTGTTCCATTTCAAATCTCATGTGAGAGGATCCAACAGACTGGAAAATTTCACCGTGACCTTTAGTCCTCGCTGCTAATTCGTGGGAATGGTAATGACATCATTACATATTCCGACCAAATTGCCTTAATTGTGAATTGGCGAGGGGGATTCTGAACCTGTCTGAATGGAAAGAAAAGCAGAAATGGCAGAGGAAGAAGGGAAGTAGTCAGGAATCGACAGTCATTTGTGGCATGTGTTGATAAACAGTATAAAATGTCAAGTTATTTTGAAATGCACCATTCCCACATGACTGGGTGCTTTTTGTAATTGATAATTACAACTCTATTTAACTGTAATCAAACACTGAACACAGAGAGGGGGCCAATCACTGTTTATACAGATATATAAAAGAAATAACCCCACTAGAGTGAGATCCTTGTCTAAATCAGAGGTTTCCAACCACGGGGCCATTTAACGGCATGTGGGTGTTTTGGTACTAGGTCAAAACAACAGCAAATACTGCATGGGAAGTTGTGTTACAAAAATGTAATAATTATTTTTTTTTAAATAATATATATATATATATAATCATTTGGGTCATGTCTGTCTTGCCACAATGACCCTGAAGATTGCCTTGTTTGTGCGCATATTGGTGTGAGACTGGATGTTTATGGTGTTATTTTATTTGTAAATGTGAGAGCAGTGCTTTCTTAGATTCGCGCTGTGGTCTGTCCAAAATGCCAGGGTCTGAGTTTGGGACATGGTCCAACAAAGGTGGGGCACTCTTGGTCTAAATGACTTGACATAACTCTGATGATGATAGCCGCTATTTTAGAAATATGTGTGAAAGTGTGGCAAATTGGACTAGACTGTAATTCCACTGCTTCACTGACGTAATCCACACTCTGCTGCTGGAAACAACAGCACGATAGTAGCTCTCCCCTTGTGTCTTTTACTGTAATGGGCGTGACATTCTGATGATGGGTGAAAAATTTGCAGTTGCAAATCTATTGGTGTCATTTTTTTCTCCGTGTGCCGAGCACTCTATCCATGTGTATAATGCGGGAATCTCCATAAAATTCTGTCGAGGTCAGGTCAAGGCAATGGACCTGTGCTTTTGAAGAGCCTCCCCCTTAATCCCCCATTCACTGCTGCAGACTGCACACCGCAAAAGCACAATATCAACCAGTAATTATGTGGTACTTGTTCTACACTGGGACCAACAAAGGCTGCTGATACACCGTCAAACATAGCAAATAAAAAAAAAAAGCACTTCATAATAAATCCTATCAAGAGTGAGTGAGTGCGCGTGTGTGCGTGTGGCATGTATATTTATAGTGTTAAGACAAGATTTTCTTCCCCTCTCTCTTCACCTGGTTACGGCAACAAGCGTAACATGTTTGCAGGCACACAATCCTGTATTTGCAAAATGGAATTTATTAAAGCCTAACTGAGCAGGAGCGAATGAGAGGCAGGGATGAGCACTTTGCCACCTCCGCTCATCTGAATATATATTCAAGGTTGGCTGAGGGAGGGAGAGAGTGGGAGAGTGAGAGAGAGAGAGAGAGAGAGAGAGAGAGAGAGAGAGAGAGAGAGAGAGAGAGTGGGGAAAAAACCCTCATTATTCAGGACTTGCAGCCTTGGTAACTTTGATTTTCAGCCATCCATGGCATGGCCAAAAGGTAACATTTAATGAAGTGCCATTCAGGGCGTAAATGGGGTCATATAATAGACAGTGTGTCTGCACCTTGTGTTGGGCTACTGATAGCTGTTAAGGGTGCGGTGATGAACCAACAGGGCTCATTTCACCCTGCTAATAAATTCGCACTATTAATATTTATCAAATGTGTGGGCTGCCTCCCTCTCAGCACTGTGCACGCGAGGGCGGAAATCTGTGCCACGATATCTATTACCTCCCCTCTTTTGTGTAGTACATACATTTTTGGGTGTGTGAGATACATGTTCGCTTTACAGCAGCAGAATACCAAGCCCAGTCATACACACACATACGGAGCTGCGAAGTGTTACATGCTGAAAAAAAATGTACACACACACACACACACACACACACACACACACACACACACACACACACACAGAGAGAGAGACACAGACAAAAGAAGGAAACTAGGAAAAAACTGAGGCCATCATCGCTCATTTAAAAATCTGCCATTAATTGCTCGCCATCAAATGCAATTAGCAGCCCTTTCATGTGTGGTTTATGTAATGTAATACTTCATTAATATTATTCATTCATATGCAGTATTGGATTACAGGCTGAAATTCTTTATTAGTGTAGATGTAACCAAGCTGCTGGAGTTTTGAAGATTAAAAAGGGGAGATTGAATAATAAATTGGCAGAGGGGAGCAGCCCGATTCCTGGTGGATCAGCAGGATAATTATTCTATCTTGTGATTATCTATTTTATATGGTGGGAGGTGATGAGAAAAATTATGCCGTTGAAATTAGGCTAAGCAGCAGAAACACACCATGCATTCCTCTGCAAAATATTGTACGTGGGATAAATGATTTTGATAGAAATATTTATTTCTGCTGATGTCTATTTGTAAATAGTTTGATGGAAATGACAGCCACACATACTTTGTTTCTCTTTTACAGTTTTTCTCCATTAATAGTCCTTACTTCAGAGACAGTTTCTCTCAGATTGTTTACAGATTGCTGGTTATTTCATGTCACATCATCTTTGCCAGACTCCTGCTATCATCAGAGCTGTTTGTTTTCAAAATGAAATGTCTTCTGTTGCCTCCAGCTCCTTTAAGTGCTCCTCTGGTCACGGAGCTTAACAGCTTCTGCTGGCCAACAGGTTGTTTGCAGTATTAAAGTCATCAGGGCGTAATGGCTGGGCCTTTTTTTGGCTCGGATTGGTGGTATGATTTAATGCACTCGCTGTCGTCGCGGTCCCCCCCCCCACCCACCCCCAGTCGTGGCTGATGGGGAGCATTGAAACCTGGCATTACAAATCCCATTCTCTCCTCGTCCGCTATTGCTCCCTCTCTCTCTCTCAGCGCTGTTAAACAGTGGCGTTTAGAGAGCTCATTTGCCGCCCTGCCGCCCTGTTTACCGTATGTGGAGCAATATGCACTCACCGGTTTGGGAGATGGCTTGGGCTCCGAGGGCCGCATGTGCAAGTGGGCCATCATTGCCTGAAGACGCTCACGTTCTTTAGAAAGCTGTTAAGAGAAAGTGTGGGAAAGAGAGGGAGGGGAAAAGGGAAAAAAAAAAAAAAGAAAACAGAGCCGTTTTAGAAATGAGCGATTTTCCCCAGACTACCACTGTAATACATCTTGTTATTGAGCTTGTCTGGTTGTAATGAATCCTGCATATGCCCAGTCTGGCTTTCTTAAGCCTGCATAAAAGACAGAGAGGGAGATAGAAAGACAGAGAAATGGAGGGAAAGGGATTAAAAATGATAGGGGAGTGAAAGAAAAACAGGGAAGAAGTGGAAAGCAAGAATAATATGGAGAAGCGATCCAGAAGGCCTCAAAGACAGATAGAGAGAGAGAGAGAGAGAGAGAGAGAGAGAGAGAGATGGAGAGTAGACATAATAGAGGGAAAGAAAAACAGCTGAAAAAAAGCAACACAAAGAATCATATGAGGGAGGGAAGAGAACCATTCCTGGTGAACAGTGGTGGTGGTGCTGAGAGGTCACGGAAAACAAATAGCACTTCATCTTTTTGTCAATAGCAGAATTTAGGTCAGCGATGCTTTGACAGTAACAAGCTACTCAGGCCATAAATTAGAGGGTCCTGGGCGTCTAGTCAAAGTCCTGTGGACACAGTTAGGGCTGGACTGGAGCCAGCAGCTGCCAAGAGGTGAAGGGGTCTCACAAACAGAGTGCCAGCCAAGCCCCGCCTCCTATATCTTCACTGCCTCTGCCTGGTCCCTCTGAGGTCCAGTTAGTGCCCCGGTGATCCTGTATCATCAATCTAGCTCACGGCGAGTGACAGAGACCAGCCTGCGACCATGCACACACACGCTGAACTCCGGCACGGAGCCGGCGTACCCCACACTGAAGTGGGCCTCATTACCACTGACGGAGGGATGAAAAAAGAAACGAAGTAGAAGCAAAAGAAAAAAAAAAGAAAAGCAAGACGGAAAACAGCAACACCCCTGTAATTGGTCACAGTGTAAGCACGGGGTCGGCGCCTCTTTGGTCTCAGAGTGCACTCAGAGGGAAAAAACATAGAAAAAAAAGGTGGTGGACTTTTGTTATTTTACATATAAACAAGAATTATTCATTGTTCAAAGTCAAGAGCCCAACATATAAATAGGGATAGATTCCCCAAGCGTAAAAAACTTTAAAGGTTGAGAGCAACGCTTGACTTGCATTCCGACAAGCATCACAGAGGTTTAGGCCTCCGTCAGAGAGCTATATGAATAGACGGATCTACATGAAAATAAAAGTGGCTTCTCTTAATACTTCTCAGCCTTCACCAAAACCTGATCATCCTGAAATCTTTAAGCAATCCACTCTAAATCAGACATTGTAAGTTGTTAGTGATTACTATCGAAAATAAAGGCTGATGTTGAAACCCCTCCATACTGAGCCACATGAGAGTGTCCCACGTTCTTTCCCATGCTGCACCGGGGGAACACAGGGGTGTGAAGATGAAGCCAGTGCATTGCTGGCAGGAGAGGCTGGCCACAGTGCTGAGTAATAACGTCCTTCAATCACTGCACTCATTATCTTGCCAGCGTGACTCCTTAATAAGGTCACGCTCCACCTCCTGAAAATAGTGGCCCTCTTTAGAGCTTCCTTCAGGTGCAAAGTGCATTTAATTAACACCGACCAGCCCTAGATGCGTGCATATTAATTGGACGGGATAGAAAATAAGCACAAATCCTAATTCATTTAAAAAAATGCCAGCCAAGGCTCTTGCTGGGCCTCCATGCTCCTGGTTGGTTTAGTTTCATTCAATCCTCTAAACTGCTCTGGTTCTTAAATTTTGGGTAACGGTGAATGAAGGAAGAAATTAAAAGAACTAGAAAGTGGTGTTTAAACTGTATGTTAACCTTGTTTTCACTTTATTTATAGCACTGAAACATATAGAAGTGAATATGTCAATGATGTTGAGTGCTGGTGTACTGTACCTGTATCTCTAGCTGCTGTACCACCTGCATTTGGACCCGACACTGTGCTGTGCTCCTGTCATCGAGAGCATGCTCACTGTTAAGGTGCCTAGAACCAAAAGAAAGAAAAGGTTAGAACATTATTTCGCCAAAAACAATAATAGTTGTAATATGTATATAAATATGATGATTCCAGAAAAGCCATAAAATACATGCATTCATGTTGTCATGACAATTCAGGTATATGTAAATAATAATTTATGTATGTGTATATTATACACACACACACACACACACACAATATATTTTCCAAAATTTGCTTGTCTAGCATTATTAGTCTTTGTATAAAACAAACCAACAACAACAACAACAAAACGTATCCTCCATGTCTGAGGGCTCTCCGTGGAGCACTGAAAGCTAGTGTTTAAGATTACAATAGGGGCACTGTCATCTAAATCAGAGTCCTGCACACAGCAGCCCAGCTTATGAAGAATAAGGGATGTTGGCGTACAAAAGGCATTCGCAGAGTGGTTTTGTCCTCTTCATTTATGGAAAACAATAAACGCAATTTAACTTGAGTAACATTTAAAAAAGTGTCTCCTACGAAGAGTGCATTATTCAGCCAACGTATTAAATGTATCTACTCATCCCTTCATTAGAATAAAGGGGGGAAAAATGCACAGCAGACTGCAAAAGCAGTCAATGACGGTTTTCCTTGATTGGATTTTGTCTGCAGGACACAAAAGAAGCTCGCCATTAAAATAGACCTTTATTCCCAGTGAACGCACGGAGGCGAAAAGGTTTTTAAAAGTGTTGTGATGTTCGGTAATGAGCCTCTATCTAAATTATCATTGGTGACAAACCCACAAAGCGCTCTTTGAGGAGACATGGTTATGAAATGCCAAAGCTGCCACTTTCTTTCCTGTAATTATAGGTTAGCTTGCAGACCCTTCAATGATCATTTACAGTACAGCCTCCAGTGCATTAGAGTGAGCTTAAATCACACACATGCGCACACACACACACACACACACACACACACACACACACACACACACACATCACTGCTATGCATTTTTCCTATTCATTTCGACCACTCTATTGTTTATGTGCAATATGCAAAATAACAACGTATTCATAACCCTCCCAAAACACGCCAATCAAAACGGAGGGCATATGAGAGCACAATAGCTCCACTACCTTTCAATTACAGCCATGCCCATTTAAAATCACTTCATTTTATCATGGTCGTTTCTGCTTTTGTAACCATTTCAGGTCTAATGCTCAGATATTCTCCATTATAAATCAAGAATAAGATAGGTTTAAAAAGAGAGAGAGAGAGAGAGAGAGAGAGAGAGAGAGAGAGAGAGAGAGACTTGGGAGAGAGTTGGTGGCTTCCTCCAGCCCGTGCCTAATTGCTGTTTCAGAATGCGCATGCAAAGGGGCATTTCATTAATCATTTAATCACGTCCCTCGCAGGGAAGAGGGGAACTAATGTTGCAAATACCCTTTTCATTTCAATGCTCATAATGCTATCTTACGCACTTGATGTATGGCGGATGTCATAAATTACAGCTGCTTCAAAAGGGCCAGACGCCTTGCTCCGCTCTCCCCAAAGACGACTTCGAAAAAACATATCTTATCCTTTTACTCATCATCAGCCATCTAGATTTAATCTTTTTATTTCCCTTCATCTACTCCTTTTAATGTGATGCGGTCACTTTCTGAATCTCTTACAATGGTAAGCACTGGTCAGTTAGTTGGGGCTAAGCATGTAGCATGTGATACTGTGGGGTAATAAAAGAGAAAGGAGGGCAAAGAGGACTGAGAAAGAGAAGGAGAATGAAAGAGAGAGTGAATATATATATATATATATATATATATATATATATATATATATATATATAGAGAGAGAGAGAGAGAGAGAGAGAGAGAGAGAGAGAGAGAGAAAGAGGGGAGACTGAAACAATGGGAGAGACGGAGAGAGAGACAGAGACAGAGAGAGAGAGACAGAGAGAGAGATTGGGGTTAGATGGAGTCACCAATACCTCTTAATGAGGCAGAGGCAGTGGGCTCAGTTCAAACAGAAAGGTGAGGAGAGTCTGCACAAAGACAGCTTCTGAACAAACATCTCTGCAGCCGTCTGTAATTTATGGGTCACTTTATAGGCATATTGATTTTTGTTTTGAGAAGGAGAAGAAGAGCTGTGATGAGACTGGGCTCTGTGAGAAAAAGACTGACAGGAGCAATCCAGACTGAACGCGCACAAGCTAAACTGACTGAGATTAACATTTAGCACCAGAAATACTGAAAAAGCTACTACTGACCATTACCAATTCCCCAGATGCCTGAGTAGCTGTCTGAGTTAATCTAAAAAGATTATTAAACACACACATGTATTTTTAAATGTACCATTTACTAAAAGTAATAATACACCTATGATATTACATTAATTCATTCATTTACGGTAAACATTTCCATGTCTGTGATTCATTCTTAAATTAGCAACGTTACTATATGTGTCAACTGTGCCCTGGATGGCTAGAATGTTCCGTAATCAGCTCAATATTTGCTATTCAAAAAGCAGTGTCAGCCTTTAGACAACCCCGCGCACCTTCAAAAGTCCTGCAACCCCCAGCCAGACGTCTGTGCACTGGGATATGTGCTAACCGGGAGCTGCCTGCTGGCTATAATTATCAACCTGTTTTGGAGATTGGTGAGTAGGTTAGGATTGGAGACCTGGTTTCCCATTTCTTATGGTCTTAGGATACTAAAGAGTCCCTCACATGGCTGAGATGAATATGACAAAGGGGTGCAGTTCACTGAGGTTTAACTCTACAACTAAGAACAAGAGCTCATCCAGAGTGTAATGGTGATCTGTGAAGTCACATCACCTCCTCAGAGGTCTATGGCGTAAGCTAGGCAGCCATTAACGATCTGATAAGCTGCTATACCAGTCTAGGAGACTGAGATTACAGAAGGCGTATTAGTCTTCTGAAATACAGTTGTAGTAAATATGCAGTGAATACACATGGAACTTTCTTGCTGGTACTATCTTTCTTTCTTTTTACCCTCCCCATCCTCCTCAAACATGCGAAAGGAAATCAAGGTCCAGGGCAGCAATCTGTAGCTTATATAATAATAAACTCGCCGGCATTGAAAAAGCAGAACTCGAGTGGGTATGAATTTATTATGCATTTCTTTTTAATTTGACACATTCCCCAAATAAGTTGCCCTGAATCACACCACAAGAAGCTCTCAGAATAATGTATACTGTGATGCATAAATATACATATCTTGAGTTGAAACACACACACACACACACACACACATACACATGAACACACACACATGGAGTAATATTCCATTTGAACTTCAGAGCTAATGTAAGGTGCCAGGCACCTCTAGGCTACCTCTCCAGGTGAGAAACACTTAAAAGAACACTGAAGAGCTATTAAATGCTGATCTTGACAAGTTTCTCCGCAGCACAACACAGAATCCTAAATGCACAGAGCAGATTCCTTCACCGGCAGCTACAAGCCAAGCACCCCCCCCCCCCCCCACACACACACACCCTCACCTTCACTCCAAACCCCTACCCCCCACAACCCCATCAAAGGTGCCATTTGATTCTGACACCTATTTTATGTAAACCATTTTAGGCGTGTGTACCTGGCTGATGCGCTGCAGTGACTGCCATATCCTAAAACATTAAAAGCCTCTTCCTGACACCGACAATAGCTCCTCCAAGGCACAGCGACACCCGCCATCTCACTGGCTCAGATCATGCCGGCTTTGTTGGGGGGCTGAGAGGGGGGGGTTTCTTGTGCAGGTTACAGTACGGAAGCCTCTGACTCGGGGAATGATCGGGGGAGTCTCATTCCCGTTTCAGTGCTGCACACTTGAAACACACGCTGGTTTGTATGCTGATTGTTGTGGCAGTGTCCTACTATGCAGCCTGTCACACGCAGAGCTTCTTCACTCTTTTTTTCTTTTTTTTTGCCTTGTGTTCTGCATGTCTCTGTGCTTCATTTAATACTGAATGGAGCTCAGCAAGTCAGAGATCAGACTTTATACTGTATATAATGTCAGACGCAGAAAGCGAACATATACAGAGTTAGAAGAAGAGGAAGATGTACCTCCAGGATAGAGTGGCATGTCATGGATGCATGTTCAGAATCTGTATCAGCTCTTGTAAATCACTATTGTTGTGACTGAAGATTGTAGAAAGTGCTGATTTTTGTCAAAAATACTTTCTGCAGAATGTTCTCTGTAATTACTTGAAGTCTTCTCGAAGGTAAATGTCTGGAGGGTCGCAGTCCCAGACAAAAGCCTCTGCTATTAACAAGAGTATTCCTAATTAGACTCTTCCAAATGTTCCCCTCTGCTTGAAGTGGACTCTCTTGGTTCTGTTAAACGCTTTTGAGACCACCACCCCCCCCCTACCCCAGCCCTACTGAAGAAAAAAAAAATGAAACAATGTCTCCCACTTTCAAATGCTGTTTATGCGAACTGACGTGGACATTTACACCCACATAACGCGTGCAAGATCATTATTTCACAGTTAATTATGAACCTAATTAGAATATTCAAATGAACAGTTCTCCTTTTCTTTTGACGTTGAGGCACTCTTCTCCTAGTGGCAATGTGATAACCTGTAATCTCCGGCACTGCAAACACCTTCTTCTTTGATGGCCCCCACTTACATCCACCGCAACAAAGCAGACCAATTACAAATGAGCTAATTAACTAAATTGTTGATGGAGCATGAAGAGTTCATTTCACTCCATTGGCTGCACCATGACAACACTGAATGTGTCCCATTGTGAGGGGCTAACGTGGCTACGCAAGCTGCCATTTGCTGCTGGCACTATTCACCAACCTATCACACTTTTTTTTTTTATGGCCAAGGATGAGCCGCTGTAAATCCGTGGTCATTCTGACACTCAGGCTCTGACAGTCTGACAGACAACAAGGCGAGTCAGTCTTGAGCATCGCTACCTGAGTTTTACACTTTCCAACTGAGTGTGAAACATTCGCGCTAAAAACATCAGGTGTTTTTTTACGGATCACTTGATTAAATATTATTTTAATTACTTGAGCAATTGTTTGAGCAACTAAGCACAGGAAACAATAACCAGTTTAATAAATGGCTGATTTCAACCAAGTGAGTGTCTGGCTGGCCAATTTATTTTTATTCAGGTTGTGTCATGATTTTATGTAAATACAGTAAGCCAGACAGGTACATGTGATGTGTGCTGCATTTGAATGCTGTGCATGAATTTTCAAGCATGTGTTCGGGTTGTTGTTGGTTTAGATGTATTTATTTAGCCCATAAAAAGCTTGAAGAAGTCAGAATTGCTGTGTGTGTTGCCAATTCATTTTTTTTTTTTGGACAAGGTGATCATTAAGGGTCGTGGTTAACACCGCTTCAAACATTGGACAATTCGCATTTAATGATAGAGACATATAAGGACTGAGGGCAAACCGCACTGCGCATATGTAATGATAAACATAATCAGAGACACATACTTCAAAAACTGTCCGAAGTCCTCACAGACACTTTCGCAGCCTGGCCATTTGCACACTCCATGCCCATAGAGGGAATGTGAGTGTGACGCTCCAGTCTCTTCATGTAACGAGCTGTAAGAGAGAGAGAGGGGGAGAGAGAAAGAGAGGGAGAGAGGGGGTGGCGTCAGATTTCTTCACAAAGGGGCACAATAGCTGGAGGCCGCCTGAGCCTGTCAGGTTACAATCAGTGACAATCGGGTCAAAGCAGGTCAATTCAGCTATGTTCTCCAGAATGGTTCAATTGGCAGGGCTAGTGGAGGGAGGAGAGGCCATTAACAGGGTGGCGGAAGTGGTGGCAGCTGCTCAGAACGGCTGGAAAAGCAGGCCGAACAGCCCCTGCCGTGGTACCACTGTGTGATCGTTGATCCAAAGGGCAGCCGGGAAGCAAACAACGTGTGAAAAACAGCCGCGCAGCCAAGCAAAATCAGCTGCTGACATTTTTTCCAGTGTCTTTCACCTTGTAAAGCTATTATAGGCCACTCGTGTAAACAGTGTAAAAAACAGGTCTGGTGCTATAATTTTCATCAGGAGATTAATTTGTAGAGTAACTGGCGTTTTTAAGGACATGTCCCGGTGTGAAAACGCCACGAGAGGAAGTAACGACCTCAGTTCAGCCCTGTTAGGGCTAAAGGCTAGATCTGGGATGCAGGCCTGAGAGGAAGAACAGGCCTGTGTGTGTGTATGTGTGAGAGAGAAAGACTTCACTGGCTGTTTTACACTGCATCGCTCTCCCTGCATCGATCGCCTCCTGTTAGTGAGCTTTGACAATACTCTGTGCTCGATCATTACGAGAGGCTGTGGGCCCTTGAGACACTCTTAACTACAAAAAGAGACTTTTCTGCTTCCAACATTATTTCCCTTCCTCCTGCATTTAATTCTGCTTTTCTCTCTTTCAAGGGAAGACTCCTCTATAAATAGAATTTTTTTTTTAGCAGGCCTTAAGTGGCTGCTCAGATAGCATCTGCTTTAACCCAATTACACCACACCTCCACCGCTGGCAACGTCGACGGCTGGCGCTAGCTACACGTCGCTCGCGTGGCAGCAGGAGCCTGAATAATGCATGGAGCAGGTAGACAGGAATGCAGAACACTGTTTTACACCGGCAGAGCAGCAAATAAAAGGACCATCACACGGATAAACAGTGAGAAAAATGCCACGCCGGCATCATGTATTCTGTTTACATGACAAGCTCTACAAGCGAGGTAATTTCAAAAGGAAAAAGCAGGCGCTAAATACTTAATGTACAGTGAGGTTAGCTGTTTGTGCCTGCTGCTGAGAGATGCACCTCCATGCTTTTGATAGAAGTGGGAGCGCGTTCAATAAGCACACAGTCCTCGGGTCCCTGGGGAGCTTTTGCCTTGTTTTGACTATTATTACACATGCTTTAATAAAGTATTGATGAGCAAGCAAACAAACAAGGAAATATCATACTCTCCCTTTAGGAAAAAAAACATGTCTCTCTTGTTCTAAATGGGGACAAATACAACTGTTCTCTTTTTTTTTCACACATCAGATGATGTCTCACATGAAAAGGAGTTTTATCAGCTGCCTGCAGTTTGTGTTTGTGAGCATGTGTTGTATTTATACATACATTAAATGATCTACTTGTGTGTTTATGCCCAGAAGCAATATTCAGAGTAAAAACATGTCAGTATGTGAATTCTATACGTGTGTCTGTGTCGGTGTCAGTGTGTATGTACGCAGAAGTACCTCTCTCTGCGGCTGTTGAGGGCTGGGGACTGGCCGTTGGAGATGGGATGGTGGGAGATGGGTGGAGAAGCTTTGGAGTTGGTGGAGGAGGTAGTGGAGGAAGAGTTGTTGGTGCTGAGGTCCAGGCCACTGTGTTTCAGGCCGTTATCCTCCATGGTGTGGCTGCCGGTCACGTCCTTCCACAGCTGCTGGAGCTCGGCTGGGCTCAGACCAGCTGTAGGACACACACAAACAAACACAAAACATCAAGTTTAGACAATTCTGCTTGGACATGTATCATCACATTTCAGCTAACACCATTTGGCTTCAGTCGTCTTCCATGGGTTCCACATCAACAGACAGTAAAAGAAACACTGGAGGTAGATGGACCTGCGCTGTTCTGCCGAGTCAAGCATTCTCCGTTTAAACTTGCCAAAACTCCATTGTCTGTCTTAAGCATTTGCAGATAGACAGGGGTTAGATCCGCTTGGACGCTCATCTCTCGCCTGCTGTCCACTTCAAACCCAGAATCCAAAAATTGCCAGCCTGCCAGACTCTTCCAGCAGTGAGGAAACTCATCTAGCCATGATTATACCTTCACAAACAAGCTTGTCTGCAAAATCATATCATCACGTAATCCCTCAGTTGAGACAACAACAGTTCTACTCCAGGACATTCCAACAGCACTGCAATTAAGAGCCATTTCGCCACTATTGTTATCCAGCGCCATTTTGGTAACCACTGTAGCACCAGGTGCTTATTCCAGCAAAAGCAAATGGCAACGGCTCCTCGTCTTCTCCTCTCTGGGCTCGCACTGCAAGGCAGTAAACAACAACAACAACAACACCAGGGAGGGAGGAGGGGAGAGAGAGAGAAAGAGAGAGAGAGAGTGAGTGAGTGAGTGAGAGAGTGAGAGGCAGAGAGAGAACAACAAGCACACAGGCACCAGCCCTGAGAGAGAAGAGACACAGAGAGTGAGAGAATAAGAGAGAAATAGAGAGAGAGAGAATAAGAGATAGGAGGAAAACAAACAGCAAAATAAAAGAACAGATGAAAGGCAGAGGAAGATAGGTGACAGGAAAGAGAGAAGAGAGAGGGAGAGAAAGTGAGAAACAGAGGGAGAGCGCAGACAAACAGAGAAAGATAAAGTTAAGAGGGGAATAAAGAGTGAAAGACGAGATGAAACACAGGAAGGCAGAAAGAGGGAGGGAAGTGATAGAGATAAAGAGACAGGGAGAACTGGAAATGGAAATATCTAAAAGAGATCTGTATAAAGATTTAGGAGAATAGTAGAGAGAGGGAGAGAGAGAGAGAGAGAGAGAGAGAGAGAGAGAGAGAGAGAGAGAGAGAGAGAGAGAGAGAGAGAGAGAGAGAGAGAGAGAGAGAGAGAGAGAAAGAAAAACAGAAAGAAACCAGAAAGAAAAAGAAAAAGACAAACACAAGAGAAGGATTTAGAGGGGATAAAATGGAGGGGGTGAGAAAGAGAGGAGTTGTTTAAGGAAAGAAAAGCTGTGGACAGACTGAGCATGTGAGTGTGAGTCATGTGACGTAAGCGGAAGCTTTGCATGGGGGCTTTACCTGGTGGTAGGCTCTGTCCTGGCAGTGTGGGCTGTCCTGCGCCCGGGGGCAGGGAGAGCAGGCCTTGCCGCTGCATGTTCAGCAGGTGCTGCTGCTGCTGGAGCTGCTGCATCTGCAGGAGCTGCTGCTGAAACACCAGCTGCTGCGCCGCTAACTGCTGCTGATGCTGCTGCTGCTGTTGCTATAGTGAGGGAGACGAAGACAGAGTACACAGACACACACACACATACACACACACACACACACACACACAAAAATCACACACATTAACAAGAAAGTCTGCGCTTGTCATACATATGACCCTGCCACAGTTTTATTCTCCTCTTCCCTCCTTTTCACTCTCTCCCTCCCCTCCTTCTTTCATACACTCTCTATCTTTCTCTCTCTCTGTGCCTCTGGGAGTGTGTATGTATAATATGAGAGAGGGTGGGTTAAGGGGTGAGTCTCCTCCCCCCGTTCGCAGATAGTTAATTGTCTTGCATTTCTAATGGTCTATTACAGCTTATGGGGCTGCAGGGAGGGAGGGGATGAAGAGAGAGAGAGAGAGAGAGAGAGAGAGAGAGAGAGAGAGAGAGAGAGAGAGAGAGAGAGAGAGAGAGAGAGAGAGAGAGAGAGAGGAAACAGTCAGCCCCCAGCTCCCCCTCCCCCAGCCTTGTTTACTGCCAGCTTAGTCTGCCTCTTGCATAAGCCGGAGCAAAACAACAACAACAACAAAAAACAACAACAACAGCAGTGGCAGGCAACAGCAGAAAAACAAGGCAAGCTCAAAGCGATCAAAGCAGAACCACAGAGTATGACGCATTGTTTTGCTTAAAGAAATAAAACAATAAATTAGGAAACTGAGGTTAAAATCAAAGGAAAAAAACATCCTTTTATTTTTATTCTACTTGTGATGTGCCTGACAAGCCAGAGATGGGTCTGCACTGAAGTCTTGTATCTGTCAGGGTCTAACACTATGGAGTATTTCTATATGCTGTGAAATGTATCTGTCAAAATCTACCATTATACACTATTTCTATGTCCTTGGAATTGTATCTGTCAAAGTATATCATTATATAGTATTTCTGTGTCATATGCATTGTATCTGTCAAAGACTACCATTATATAGTGTCTCTATGTCCTATGAAGTGAAGTCATCGCCAGGGTTTCGGGGGTTTGCTTTAAACATGTCTGAAGTTTCGGTTCTCGGTAGAATATGGGCATGGTCTCCAGAGGTCTATTAGTAAACTGGGATCTAGGAAAGAGTTTCCATAGACACCATGCAAACCTCAGCTTTCTCTCTCTCTCCCTCTCTCTCTCTCTCTCTCTCTCTCTCTTCTGCTGTCAGAATATATTACAACCAAGTACTCAGTCAAAGGCTGCAAAAAAGGGACCCCCATTACAGGAGAAAAGTCTAACTTCCCCTTTTTTTTTTTGCTAGGAATTACAAGAGCGAGTGGAGTAGAGCAGGCCCCAGAGGAGCCCTTCAACACATCACACTTCAGCTTGAGCCTTGGACACACTCACTGCTGAGGAAGACCTTTCTCTTTTAGTTTTAGGGAAGATGGGGGGAGAAGAGGGAGGGAAAGAGAGAGTGAGGAAGAAGAGGTGTAAGAGGTGGGGGGTGCAAGAACTTGTGAAGCGCTCACTGGAAAACAGCCTGCATAATGGAGCAAGCTGTGTGGATTGGCCCCAGCGTCCCGAGAGAAATAAGGGAGCAATTTCTATTCCATATTTGATGGTGGAGGTCTGCGAAAATTCTATTCACAAATCCAAACAGAAACAAAGCCTCCGGGAGGTCAGGCCTGCTTCCTGTAGGCCCTGCATAATGGGCCACGGGAAAAGACAGGGGAAAGGGAAGGGGGAGTCTGCCTTACCTAGCTGATCAATTTAACTGCTTCAACACGTTTTGTTTGGATTTGTCCCACCCACCCCCACTGCGCTCTGCTTTTTGATGCCTGTCCCTCTGTGTCGGAGCCTCTCTCTTTCTCTCTCTTACTTGTCTGTCTGTCAGACGGGTCTCTGAACCGACTGTCAGCGTGATTTATGAGCGTGTTGTGGTCGAACTTTTTCGGCTCGCCGGCCCGAACCCGCGGTAGTGCTTCATTAATCAGTGGACCCTGTCCCGTCCTTCGCTACGCAGGGCCTTTAACAGCGCTCTCGCTCTGCATCCTCCACTAGCCTGACACCTGCCAAAGCCTGTCCGCCGCGCTAGCCCTGTCAGCGTGGAGCTTTCTTAGTAGCCATTAGAACACACTCTCTGTACAGACTTTCCCTATAAAGTTCCTTTAACATGAAAGAAGAGTGACTCCTTCCTGCGTTCCATGGAGTCAGCAGAACTCGCTTCACTGCTGAGTGAAGTAGATGGACAGGAACTTTCTGCTGTGAAAGGAAAACTCTGGAATTTTCAAAACGGATCTCTAGCTGCTGCATTTGCACCATAAAGTCAAATATACCAGGCAATAAGGTCGACACTTTTCTTGTATTTGGTAAAAGAACAGAAAGAAGCAACATGCTAATGCTAATGCTAATGGGCAGGTGCTAATGTTTTTTTTTTTTATTATTCTTTTCAAACTGCTTCAAACTTGAGCAAATAGAGACTGAACATCTGTGTTAGAATATACTTTAATCTTCATATTTTTATATATTTGATATGTGTATATATTAAGACTAACCCTGTATATCTAATAAGCCCTTACAAACTGCGCTGAGGTAAAGGAATCTGATTACTTTGCTCCTATGTTACTCTCTAAACCCATGCAAACGTGTCCCACCCACAAAACACAAAGGAAGTTCACTTCCACTGAAATGCATTAAAATATTAATTACTTATTCACTAATGTCTTGTAAGGTGGATTGAGACAGCAATAGTATCACAGTACGTATATATTCTGTTCTATTCTATCCATACATGAATATATGTATATACAGTGTTTGCGGCCATGTTGTACCTCTTTTGCCTGTTTGCTGGGGTGCTGCTGCTGCAGAAGCTGGAGATGGAGCTGCTCCTGTTGCTTCTTGTAGAATTCCTGCAAGTGTTGCTGTGGACACACAGTTATATACACAATGAAGAACGGTTCTCTGGATCCTCTGAGCATAGACACTAATAAAAAAAAAGCAACCTTAGAGAGTGCAGACCATAAATAACAATAACTTAAATGGATTGAATTGAAAGTGCTGTGCTTTCTCAGTCTTTTGGGTGCTCTTGCTGTTTTTTTTTATTACTACAAACAGAACTTGTGCCACGGAGTTCCCCAAGTTCATACCTGACAGCTGAAAAACAATTGAACAAACAAATCCGTGGCCAGCTCCGTGCTACTGTGGCCGCACCACAGGCCTGAAAGCACTGCTGTGTGCTCATAAATAACTTTCGCTCAGAGGGCGACCATCGCAGACTAGTGCTTCCCCTCGCACTTCTCCATATGGGCCTTAAATATGCCTGCACGTTACTGCAGGAGGACCGATTAATCACCAGCGCTATATATTTCTTCTCTTGATGCCTTGACAGGCAGTGAAATGCTGAAGTGAATACAGCACACTCAGAGGAGTGGATTCATCACTGTGAATTAATGCCTTTAACACATTTCTGCTCTCCTCCACGGAGGCCTGGCCTTAGGAGCCCCTTTAGGAACATGGCTGTTCGGCTTTGGTCTTGATGCAGTTGTTATTATGAAAACTAATGGAGCTGTGACTGCGTTAACACTTCTAGAAGCATTTTTAACCCTTTAAACGTTCAGGGACTCATATGTTAACATATAACCCTGAGTTCTTGTCTTAATACCTGATTGGCTAAGCCTTTGAAAAATATTTGATACACACAACAATGACTGCCTCAACAACTGGATTTTTATCGATGGATGAACTTATTGGTGGATGGGATTTGGTCACAGCATGCATATTAAAAAATGATAAATAAAAAGACCTTGCTTTGTTTAAACATATTTTAAACTAAAACTAAACCAGAACCTACTCTGATAAGAATATAGAACTGTTTACTACCATCATCATTAACAGTAGTAGGAATGTGCTTACAACACCCCTTACCTGAACGCCACCATACTCAGATAACGTACAAATTAGTTTCAGATGTGTTATCGAACAATTCACAATAGTTACTTGCTAAGTCTTACACTGAACTGAATAAAAAGCCTGTAGTTTAAGGGGTTAAAGGAGGGTCATGTTCCAAGTGGCCTGGCAAGTGATGCTTGGGCGTGCTGAGGTCTCTCCTGTCAGCCTCGGTTACGTCTGTGCTGTGTCAGTCCCTGAAAGACGTCCCTACTGAAAACACCTAATTATACGCCTGTCCATTATTGTTTCCTTCATCTAACGTCAAGGACAGGAGTGGGACGGGAATATGCGTGTGCCCTCTTCTATAAGGATGTGTGGTGAATTTGATTCGAAAAAGTGCAAATCATGTGCATATGGATAAGATTCTGGCTGCGTGTGAATGTACCTGCTGCAGCATGACTGCTTGCTGTTGCTGTAGAAGGGCCTGGAGCTGCTGAGGGGAGAGGACCTGCTGCTGGAGGATCTGCTGCATCTGCTGCGGAGTGATGACCTGCGGACTCATCATGGCCACTGACACCGGCACCTGGAGACAGAGAGACAGAGAGAGATAGAGATGCAAAGAAAGCGAGAGAAAGGAGAGAAAAAGATCAGCCCTGTTCCACCTTCTGCTCACTGATGCATGTGTGCCAGGCTAAAGCACTGTGGTATCTGTCTTGCTGGAGCCCTCTAAACGGCAAGCTGAATGCGTGCTGTGTGTGTTTTTTTTTTTTTTTATATATATTTTTTGTCAGTTCCCTCAATGGGAAAAGCACCGCACTTTAAATAGAAAAGGACCTTAATTAGCTGAACCTTTGAACTCCCTTAGGCATTCCCAGCGCTACACATTTCCACTAGACAGCAGGAACACTTGGCCTGTAGAAGTGCAGAGCAGAGACAGATGCAGACTGCAAGTGTGCCTGTGTTTGCATGTGAGCGCTCTCTCTGCTTTTTCTCTCTCTGTGCAGAGATCTCACTGAAGAAGAGCTTGAGCTTCTTCTGTTTATAGAAAGGTGAACGGAATTACCAGATGCTTCAAACCGTACACAGAAGTTTCTCAAGTTGCACTCTCACACACGAAAGCAGCCAGAGGCACAATTCCTCTTGAAGATGTCATTTTAAAAAATTCATGTCATTTTTTAGGTGATAAGAATCATTAAAATACCAGCTGTCAAACTGTGCAGAGAACTTTTTTATTCTCTCTCTCTCTCTCTCTCTCTCTCTCTCTCTGTTTGTGTGTATGAGTGTGTGAAAACAAAACAAAGAAAATATTTTTGCAGCCCAATTTTTATTAGACAGCAGTGACTTCAGAAATACCCACATAAATAGAGCAACTGCATCCAACTTTTTTTCTGTTGCACACTTTGAGTGCCTCCGCACGTATTAGTAGAAAAAATGTGCGTTAAAACCTGTATACTATGTCTTCTCAGTTCTTTCTGTGTGCTTAAAAATTAAATACTGAATGTAAAAAATACATGAAAATGTTTATTCTGTGTGGAGAGGCCAGGAAACAGAGAAACTGGAGACTGAAGTTATCGTAGAACTTTCTAAGAGTCCTGAAGTTTAATGGTAAACAGTTTTTTTTTTTTTGGGGGGGGGGTGTATTCTTAAAATGACCTCAATTTTTTCTTTATCTGTGGATGTGCTGAAACCAAGGGTGTAGAATTGGTGTCCCCACCAATATCCAGTGATTATTGAATTGTCCTCACCAATAATTTGATCCCCTCCAAAACAAACAAAAAATATCCATCTGTCAACGTCTCATTAACCTAGAGGTGCAGAAAGAGTTAAATCAAGTTCTTAATTCGAGTCCTACCTCCCCATAACACATATGACCAGTGTGATTGGCTGTGCCCTGCTCTCACGTGAGTCTCTGTAGTTTGGTTGTGAGCAGCGCCAAAACTGGAAGGAAAACTTTCCGGTCATAAGCGAGTATAACTGTGAAAACTCAGGTGCATTGTGGGTGACACGGGTGTCAAGAGCGAGTGAGGATGGCAACAAAAAAGAAGAAGGTGGACATACAGAGCTATTTTTCAAAAAAAACATGTAAGTCACTTAAAGTCAAGTTCGCTAATTAAATGAGTCCATCATAATAACAGCAGGCTAACATCGTCTGTAGCTATGAATAACATGGTTTGGAAATTAACTGCACAACATTAATTTTTATAGGTTTAATCAATGTCAAGAGCAAATCTACACCATTGGCTGAAACAACACTAGAGACAGGATTCAGTAACTTTCAACATGCATTCGCAAAACAAGAAAAATGGTGTAAATGATCTGAAGCAAGGAACAGCACCCCCTTGTGGAGCACTGTGTAAACCATTAGTGAGTGAGTGAGTGAGTTTGTGAAAGTGCAAGTGACTTCCATAAAGTGTTTCACATCTATAGGGACTTATATAAGCTCTTGATAACTTTTGTTTATGTAATGAATGCTCAGGTCAAAATGTTATACCTTTATTTATATTTGTTTAAAAACAAACAAACAAACAAACAAAAAACCTCTTGAATCAACCAACAGAAATGCTCCAAATTAGAATGTTTTTCTTCTTCTCTTATAAAGTTACAACCGTTTCAGAGATAAAAGGGTTGTTTTGACCCCTACAGTTTCATAGCGTTTTATTTAAGGCATTTTTATTGTAGCTTAAGAAGTAATATGGAGCAGAGTGTCAGTGTTGGCTAGTGTGGTGGGGAAGTGGACTCAGAGGTGTGAGGCTGAAGTGTGTGGGGTGTGTGTCACGGGCTGCGAAGATACTGGCGCCCCTCACGCTGGCTAATCAAGCTGCTTGATTGCTTTCCATACATCCGAGCTCTCGGGGCCTTGACACGTCCTTGTTTTGCTCTCCTCACTCGCCCTGGCTCAGGTTCCCCTCTTTGATTAGCAGAGACATTTGCATGGTCACTACACATTTTTCATTTTAGAAGTCATTATGCATTAGCGCTCCTGATCGCCCAGCTTGACTAATCCTGATGAACTGAGTCGCACAGCTGAAGGTCACACTCTATCCTCACTGCACATTCATATTCATATTCAAACAAATCCAAGCACCATTCTTCATTAGACTGGCCCCAAAACTCAACAAGCCCTGCCATGGAAGAGCTGACACACACACACACACACAGTCAGACACCACACTGACTCATTCTCTCTCTCTCTGTCTTTCTCTCCCTCCAACACTCTCTAGGGAAAGAGAAAGTGATAGGAGAGGAAAGGGAGAAAATAAAACAAAGAACAAAGCAACAAAGTCACAAATTAAACAGCTGCATGTAATTATGCAAATGGATGCTTACACCTTCAATGTTATTAAACCTTAAGACACATTTGTGATGTGTAATTACCCCCAGGTTCAAGCGGGGTACTGCGTTGGACTAAATGACAATACAAAGACCAAAGCGCAGAAACGCAAGAGGAGATGTTCTCATTACGCTCATTATTTGTCTATTTAAATGAGCTTTTGGGGAATAACAAAAGAAACCTTGGTGGCTCTACAGTCCACTGAATACAATAAACATGTAAATTTCTGCACAATGCAGTATTAGTTTATTTATCTATCCGGTCCGATTACGTGCAGTAAAACAGGCGCCGAGCGGGGCTCCTGAAAGCATGTGATTCCTAATCGTTTCAGAGGCAGCGAGCAAGAAGCCCGTCCTGACAAAGGGAGAGAGAAAACAGCAAACAAATGAAGTCAGGAAGCGCCTTTCAGCCTTTCATTAGCTTTTTAGTGGAGAGATGGATGATAATCATCTTCATTTCATCGCTCTTCCA
This sequence comes from Hoplias malabaricus, assembly GCF_029633855.1. Taxonomy (NCBI): domain Eukaryota; kingdom Metazoa; phylum Chordata; class Actinopteri; order Characiformes; family Erythrinidae; genus Hoplias; species Hoplias malabaricus. The sequence continues at coordinate 56,065,186 of NC_089803.1, forward strand.
AACAAAAAGAGGCGAGAGGAGAAAGGCAAAGTGGAGGGCCCCGGCCCATTCACTGCGAGCCCTGCACAATGCTAATTCCAGCATTTAAAGGCGTGCTTTTCTGCCTGATGTATCAGAGCTTGAAAGATGAAAGCAGATAAGTAATTGCTCTCCTGGTTCTTATTCTTCACTGACAACCCATAAATTTAATTTTACACACACGTTCATTTACATTTTCGAGTATATGACATGATAATTGGCGGAATATAACACCTCCATTCCGCTGGATACTGCACCGGGGGATGATTGACAAGTCGGGTGAATTGAAAGGAACAGAGGCTGAATTGCCTCTCCTGGAAATGATTTTGCCGAGAAGGGACAAAATTAATGAGCATTTACAGGAGGGGTCGAGCGGTAAACAGCCGCAGACAATGGGTGGCTCTCCGGCGGAGACGCCACACCAAGAGCACAGCCATGATAGTCAACAATAGAACCCCCCAGCGGTTCCACCAAAATTCTATTACTGCACACTCAGGACAAATGGGATTCTTAAAGAATCATCTAAAATCAGCCCCACTCCAGACCCTGGCTGGGGACACTGATTAGAGAGCGTTTTCATTGACAAAGTAATAAAGACCAGGATCCAGAACAAGTTCACTTTCCCTCGGTCTGTGCTCAGGTTCACAGCCCTCCTGAGCGGCTATTGGCATAACGTGGTCAAAAATAAAACCAGATCCTTGCTGTATTTCCACACGAACTGAAGAATGAAATGAAAGCTAACCAGATGATCTCCATTGACCTGCTCTCCAGAGCTATGAGCCCCTGCACCTGAGAGCCAGCGCACAACAAAGACCTTCAAATTGGCTGGTGATGAGAAAACATCACTGGCCCTCATGAAGAACAAGCACATCTTTATGGGGTTCTTACCACACTTAAAGCCCTCTAATTCTCTCACTCGCTCTATCTCTCTGAGAAAGGCTATCTTCTCAGGAGCGGTAGGCAATTTTTGAACTCCTATTTAGCCCACAGTGTGTGTAGAGTTTCACACACAGCAAGAAATCTAGAGGAGCTGGCAAAAAATCAATTACACTATGGAAATCTGAACTTAGGATAATATGCATTTCATTGTTAGAGTGGAAGGGGTCGTGTAGCTTTAAGTGAACAGTTTAGAACATGATACCATTTGGAAAACACGGAATCATGGCGTGCACGTTTGCAACAAGCTGCTGTTCCCTCCAAATTTGATCAGGAATCTTTTTTTTGTCTACTCATATCTGGTGGGTAACTGTTGAACTTCTATCTAACCCACAGTGTGTTGTTTTACACACGCAGCAAGAAAACATCTGGAGTTGGCAAAACACCATTTATCTGCTTAAATGGAATGGAAATGTCCAAAGAAAAACATGTACAACAAATTTTGTCAGTTCTTACTTTACTGCATCATTTGAAAACAGCAGCTGTCTTTCATAATGTGTGAAAATTCCATGATGAATTCACCAATAGAAATGCATCATTCTTGGAATAAATTCTTTGTACGCTGACTTTCATTGAAAGTAAAGAAAATGTTTTCTTCGATTTTGGAGATGAAATGATGAATGATGAGGTCATGACGTTTTAAGTAAAATATTTAGATCATGGTATCTTTTGAAAAACCTAGAATTATGGTGGCTGTTCACTCTTATTGAGATCAGGAATCTTTTTATTTTTATTATTATTATTATTATTATTATTATTATTATTTTTTTTATGGCAGATACATGCAGATATAGAAAATATCTGTTAAAGACAAAGCTAAATGTCCTAGATAAATGACACAAGATGTTGGATCCCTTGTGAAAAACATCTGCTCAAACCAGAATAGATGTTGGCACTTATTTTGTTCAGTGAGCACCTGCCAAAACCAGCGTGCGGGGCTCTTTACCATTTCTAAATCGGGCAAAGGCGGGAATAAAGCATAGTCTTCCTTTTAGTGCCTCTTATTAAGAGCCACGCAGTGTTTTCACCATTTCAAAACACTTTTCACTTCTCTCCCACTAATTTGACAAAGACAGGCAATATTAGCACTACTGGTGTATCCCCACGACAACGGCCAGGGGTTCTTTGTCAGATTATCACCTCCCAGATACACAAGCAGGGTTAGAGCCAAAACAGTTAGCGCGAGCCGGTTCAATTCACCACTTCCGCACCATTCACAGGCTAAGTAAAGGAAGGCCCAGATTAGATGTGTGGAATAGGCAGGCAGGCCGCTGAATGGGATGAATAATGTGGCCACTTCAGAAGAGGGGACGATGGCGACACTCGCCACAGATACTGTTAAGATAAATAAAATGAGAAATGGAGGGGCGTGGGGTGGTAATTACTTCAGCTGCTTGGCAGTGAGAGCCGCTGTGTTAATTAAGGTGTAAAAGCCTGGCTGGATCAGAGAATGCGAAGGAGAAGAACAGTGAAAGAGAGAGAGAGAGAGAGAGAGAGAGAGAGAGAGAGAGAGAGAGAGAGAGAGTGGGATTCCACACTCACTAATTCATCTCAATCCCAGACTCCAGAGGGACGACGAGTCCCAAAGTCGGACCACCGCAGAGTGCTGGTTGACCCCTCCACTTCTGCTGAGCTGACACTGCTAATTCACTCTGCAATTAATAGCCATGCCAGCCAGGGCTTTATTGATAGAGGGGCTGCTTTACAGAGGAAGCACTGAGGTACGGGAGCAGTGGCCAATGAAGATACGAGTATAACATATACTCTTTCACATACCTTTACAATCGTTCTCCTAGACGCGCACACAAAGGAAAGATCATTCGGATTAGGGGATCAATGCGAGCGATCCTCGGGACCGGAGTTAAGTAGATTACAGGAACGTTTTTCCCAAATCAATTTATTTTGCAGTTCGGCAACACACTATGGGAAGTGTAATGCATTTAAAGTGATGATAAAGTGGATGTAGTGCTCCATTAGAAGAGCTGGAGGGGTAATGGTGATACAATAGACCCTCCACAAAGATTTATCTCCATGTAGATAATCATGCTTTCATTTCCATCAATACAGGGAAGGATCACACACGTTGTACTACAGATGGAGACTTCTGTGCTGAGCCTGCCTGCCTGCCTGTGCTTTCCAGGAAGCTATAATGAGCCTTAAAGAGCTAGGGAAGAAAAGCAGAGATAAAGTAATGTAAGGAATTGAAGAAAAAAAAAAAACCTTTCAAATATGAATGCACCCCAGCCGGCCTAACAAGTGCTCTTGATCTTGAACCACGTTAGATGAAGCAAGGCCTGAGGATGCTTGCAAGCTACTGTAAGGAGCTTTAAGGACTTAAATTCCATTTTTTTCTGTTAAAGAGAAACCTCATGTCCACACCACCATAATTAAAGGGCTGTATTGTGTAATACTCACAAGGAAAATTCATCTCTCTCTCACTCTCTCTCTTTCTTTCTTGTGCTCTGTGATGTCACAGGTAATAGGGAGTCCATCGGATCCAGCGCTTCATCAAATGACACGCAGTAAATTACATGAGCTTCAAGCAACTCGGCGAATTTTAGTTCATCACTTGGAAAGACTTCCCTCCACTGGGCTACACATATCAGATCTGCCAGTTAGGATCCAATTAACACCCTGGCCAGAGTAATCAGATTGCATGTGTAAGGGCTGCTAGAACTCGTTTATTGCTCCCATGAATCTTCTGTCAGAAGGTAAATTTGTTGCTGCTACATCAAAGCGCTGTGGCACTCCTTTTTTTTCCTCCCCCCCCCCACCCCTCTTCTCCCTACCTCTAGCCTTAGGGTTATACTCCAACTTCTTTTGCATCACAATGATGAATCCTGCATGCTGTCCCCTGCAATTTACCCAGCCGGGAAAGGGGGGGGGGGGGGGGGAAGAAAAAAAAAACTTGTTTTCTGGTTACAAAGGCAATAACCGAAGGTGTCCAAGAGAGAAATATGCCGACATACTTTTAACCCTCCAAAGGTCCCCCATGTAAGTCTTTTCTTTCCTCTACAATAACCATTCGCTTCTCCATTTCTCCTTGCGATCCCACCAGGGGGAGCAGAGTTAATAATAAATGTTAATGTGGGAGCATATGTCTCTCTATAAATTCAGCTGGCTTTTTCGCACGGTTCCAGTTGGCAGGCTAAGTAGATGAATTTTAAGGAACATGGCGCAGGAATGTGGCGCTTTTGATGAGATGTGTGCGGCAGTGACCTTTAAAGCGGTGACACCCTGAGGATGGCCCAGTGCTCACGGCGTGATTGGGTGGGCTATCTCCCGGCCTGTATTCTCCTTTCATCCAGAAAACCATGCCAACCGCTGGGCCTGATGCAGCCCCCCGTTCAGCCTCACGCATGGGGAGTAAACTGTGCAGAAAGAGTAGAGCGGGAGCTGAGAGTTTTTTTTTTTCCTATTTAAAAGTTGCATTTGCTTAGAGAGTGCTGGACCTGGAGTGTACCAAAGGTCAGCGTGTCCAGAAGTGGTTCCTTTCGTCCATGGAAACGTCAGCCCTTGCGGGCCTGTGGCTGTTTGTGTTGAGCTAGTGGCATGTCCGTGGGTGCTGAGGCTCAGACTGCTTTTGTTCGCTCTCTTATTGTGTTCCTCTGACTCGTTAATGCCTCCCTAGCACTCGCAGGCCCTTCTCTGACCACGGGGCAGGGGTCAGTGCTCCCTCTTTACACTATGCTCTGACATCTAGGCGGCTGTGCTCGATCACACCACCCCCTGCACAAACACATGTTGGCATGGCAGGCTCGGTGTTTGCTCAGCCTGCGTTTTCTCGCCATTCTCATTCAGCGCGCACCTTGCATGTGTCAGCACTGAGCTCCGGCAGCTGTTCTTACTCTGTTAAATGCCCATTCTGCCACCAGGATGAGACGATTAGGTGGCTTGCACGCATCGGCTGAAGAATGGGGCGCGACAATGGCAAACAAACAAACTAACACACAGCTTAGAGATGCGGAATGACAACTGAGCTGATCTGGAGGGAAAGGGGGGGGGGGTAGGGGGGGGGCACGATTGTCAGGCGCAAGAGCTGGCTGTAATCCGCCTTCCCTTTCGTCCTCGTCGCTCCTTTATTTGTGTTTTAAATGTCAGTGTATAAAATGCGGTGGAGATATTGCCATGCGGAGGGAGAAAGAGGCGCAGAGACGCGAGAAGGCTGTTGTGTGCCTTGGGAAATCCTTGTAAGCAGTGTGGCGAAGGCGCGGGGATTTACGGGAGAGAAATAGGTGTTTATTGAGTGCTCCCGTGGGCTTACTGGGTAATAATAGACCTGTCACATTACGCAAATGTGGAAAAGCAGCTTGTGTGCACGTCAACAGCCTCAGATGAGGCAACGGATAGAATTAGTCAGGCGAGAGCCTTTAGACACTAATGCAAGTAATTAAAACTGCACGCCGCAGCACTTAGATGCTAGTGTGGTAAATAATTTATACGCCATGATGTATGGATCGTTTCCCCTTCCTCCTGCGAGGAAAACGCCGGGATTTGTCAGTGTCGGGCGTAAACGGGTTCTCGCTTACTGAAATGAGGGTCCAATCAAGCAAGGTGCAGGGGCGCTACTGAGTAAGTAGTTTACTGCAATACAGTCTAAGCTGGGTCAAAAACAGGAGAGAAAAAATAAATAACCGAGACAGATACCCAAGGATCATGTTTTAAAACTTTACCATTCCCAAGACACTCTGTCCATTAATTCCCAAAACTGAAGATGTTAACAAAGCGAGGCCCAATAACACTGATTAACCACAGTCTGTTAGACATAACTCAACAAGCACCTGATTCATATTGATTCATACGGCTAACATGAGGCAAGGATGGAGTAAGCAAATGTAAATATTCAATATTTACTGTTCTCTAGTGTTATTAGAGTCAGAGCCTCGGTCCTTGGCCGACAGTTATCACAGACTTTCCTCAGCCAATATCACCGTGCTCTCGTCTGAAGTATTGTGCTGTACGTGTGGCAATTTGTAGTCACGAAGAGCGTCGGGAATCCATTCTCTAAGTATACAGAGGACTAGGAAAATTCAATAGGCTCAGCGTATTCAATACCTCGTCCTGCTAGACTTTGTTTTACAACTAATGTCTCGCGTTCTGAGAAAGAGAAAAAAAAAAAATCCCAGAGTTATGAATTCTCTCATACAAGATGCATATTTGTAGTGATAAGTCTGAGTGTATTAACATTCAGGAGAGACAAGATTTGACTGATTCCAATGAGGCCGTACGATGGCACTCTTCGCCGAGCTTATCTTTTGCCATCACATAATTAGATACACAGGGGTGTGACTCCAATTGAAGGTGTCGCCATTGTTATACTCTGTGAAAATATTAACGATGAGGGTTAACGCCAATTTTCCCTTTCTTTAATTAAATGCACAGAGTACTAATGAGGTAAACCACTACTCCCTGATAGCACTTATTAGCAGGGAGGAGAGCACACACTCTCACACTTCAGTCTGAACCTAAAAATACAGAGCCCGGGCAGATGTCAAGTGCTTACATAATTTCGAGCAGGAAACGAATGCTGCATTTGCATTGTGAAGATGTGAGAGAAATGGCCTAATAAGTTTCCTTGACAGGAAAGGAGTAAACAGCTCTGGCACGAGGGGAAAGCATCACGCACAATGCTATCGTGACCTTTACCAAATCACTGTCAACAGAAATAGAGCGCAGCTGGAATCAGCATGGCAAATTATCTTGGAGGAGTTCAAATGGCAGCTACTTAGAATATACTACAGTGTGGGCAAGTCTTCAGCAAGCTGCCATTCACACTGGTGTTCCTGTGTGTGCAAATGTATGGCTGATTTGTGTAAGAGTTATCCTGGAAAGAATACATATTAATGCAATCATGCATAACTGCAAATAACACACTGAGTATGTGACAAGCATATTGTCACAATGGGCATTATTATTCTTTCATTGTTAGCAGGTAGGGATGGGATAAGCAACTGTCATTAGCAGGAGATTATCCATCTAAAATGAAGGACCTTTGCCATTAAAATATCAATCATTCTCTGGCTAGATCATAAATCTGATTGGCTGATCCACGTTATAATACAATTACACACCAATTGAATTATGTATCACTGCATTATATTTGTTTAAACTGTGGAATGAAGTGTAGGTGAGGCCAGGCATGAACATATTTATGAAGTAAACGACTCAAAACCCCATTAAACCAGCCACATGTATGAGCTTAGTATTGTTTACACAGACAGCTTTTATAATAGTGATCTGGGACTGAATAATAATAAATATTAAGATGTACGTCCACGTATATGTTCTATGTCTAAAATACTGTGTACCACTCATTTCTAGCTCTAGCTAAAAAGCACATGAGGCTATGACTGGGGCAAGTTTGGCTCAGTGTACCTCAGAAGCACTTAAAAGCCATCAACATCCACCACGTCCTTCTCTATAATTTTGTGATTTCCTCACATCACCATGATTCATATTTTCTCTGAGAAAACACAGACAAAACAATCGTCTGTCTTGCTGCTTGTGGACGTCGGCTTTCAACAGGGCACGCATTTCTAGGTGTTCTTGCTGCCTCTGGAAATGTGGTCTTAAACACGACTGTTTTTATTTGCGCACATTTTTAAATAGAATTTTAATCGGGCGGTCCCAATTGCCTTTTGTGCCTTCAGGAATATTCCTGCCTATTCAAATGGGAACTCCTGTTTATTAGACATGGAATACAACTGAATAAACATTTTCGGTCCTGTATTCTTGTATTACTGCCCTACATACGCGAGGTGTGCGTAGCCTCGTGTCAAAAAGCCTGACGAAAGAATTGAGGTACTGCTCAAGTGGGCAGCATGAAGTTCAGTAAAGAATGATGTATCTTGTGCGAGTGTGTGTGTGTGTGTGTGTGTGTCTTCCGAGAAGGGCAGACCTGACAGGTTTAGAATTTCAGTGACAAGTCCAGAATTACATTGCCAAATCAAACAGACTGGTGGAACAGAGGAAATCTTTTCCAGAGCACCATGTATTATGGATGGACTTAAGAGATTAGCGAGGAGCTGCTCACCTGCAGCGGACGCTGTTTGTCGTTGTTCTTTGGAGACTTCAGGCCACTGCCTGGTTGCTGTAAGAGTAATTGCCTTGCTGCTTGTAGGGCCTGCGAAAAAAGAAAAAGAAAAAAAAAGAAAAAAGAGAATAGGTAGAGGGCAGCAAAATTAGATTTTTTTTGGTCTTTCTTCCATCCAGCACTTTGACACACACATATGAAGACTGAGCAGAGGCAGCACCAATCCCACAAAGTCCTTTCTGACTTCGGTTTTAAGATGAAGCCTGAAATACCAGGGCAAATATTATACATTTTTCATGATGATCCACGAAGCCGTGATGAAGAATAAATACAGTTTGTCTAAAGCACCCCTGAAGTGCGGGTGAAAAAACCACAGAGCGCGTCAGTAGAATTGACCTGTCTAGTGTGTGCTCAACTGAAATACCCACTTCTCCGCAAATTACCAGCCCATTTGCATATTCATAATATCAATTTGAAGTAGAGGCAGGCGATGTGAAGTGTTCCTACAAGCTGTAATTAAAGTTGACAAAATCAACATCAGATTACCTTAGGAGTGAATTAACAAGGAGCTGGGGTTTTACACTGTGCATTAGCGGTGCTTATGAGCAGAGAAGGAGAAAATGGGCTTTCTAGACCTAATCATACCGGCTGCCTACTGTGCCTTCTCCAAGGGGAAGACTTGTACCTAATGTTGCAAGCATGGAAATGCAAGGAAACTTGGGGGGGAAAAAAACGAAACAATACTTTTCTATATTTTTTCTTTCTTTTCTGTACGTAAGATGATAGCAATGGTAGGGGGGTGATGTAATGTGTTGTCCATGCACTGTATCTACAGTAACTTCCAGAGCTAAGCTCGCAGTGAGGCCAGTCTTACAACTTCTTCATGCTTTATCCAGCACTGAAAGGCAAGAGAAACAGGCCTCTCCAGTGCAGCTGCAAACTATGGCTCCCAAAAGCACAACAACAATAGACTTTAAAAAAATAAATAAATAAACAAAACAATATGTTCACAGGTGTTGCTTCAAGTGGAGAGAGACAAGGTGAGGAGCGAGGGAGGAAAAAAAACCTGCTTTAGATAAAGAGTGACACTTCTTCCTGCAGAAATCAAGGGGTTGTTTTATTTTCTGGTGCTTGCCAGTATCCATGACAACAGCTGCCTTGACAGGATGTGCATATGGCACCGCTCTGCCAGCTGGTGAGAACAATGTTTGAACTAGTACATTGAGATGCTGAGCAAACAGGGAGAGGGAGAAAGAGAGAGAGAGAGAGAGAGAGAGAGAGAGAGAGAGAGAGAGAGAAAGAGGGGGACTGGGAGAGACAGAGAAAGAGAGAGAGAAGAGGGGGAGAGAAAGAGAGGAGACAGAAAGGAAAGAAGAAAAAAAAAAAAGTTGCCACGTCTTAACCCTCTGGGATGGCAGCCATCCCCCTGATCAATTATGAAAAGACAGAGGCGAGGAGCTGCCACTGTCTGTCTGGCTTCGGCTCCGAGGAGCCAGGCTCTAGGAGCCCCCCCAAGTAAACAAACACAACACAGTGGCGCTGGGTCCTAACAGCATCGATCTGTCTCCTCAGACACATGCACACACACAGCCCACTGATGTGGCCTTACTCTTCAGAGGACATTAGGGGCGGAGACTAACGCTGGTGCACTTCACATTCCCTCCACTTCAGCCTCAAGCACATGCTGCCATTGTCTCCAAATGCCAAACAAATGACAAGGACTGTCATTGAGGCCTAATAAATCGTCAACTTTTTTTTTTTTCTTTCCCTTTCCCTTGAGCCTGGAAATATCTCAGGCCCAACAATTTCCAAATGCTTTACTAGCTTCTCCATTTTAATGTTGAATTGATTGATTAGTTACGGCGCTGGTGATGCTTTTGGACGCATGAGTGACTTATGAGCACTGGCAAAACTTGCTCCAGGTCTCAAGTCATTACTGCCGAGAATTCGAGGTGGAGATTGTAAATTGCACAAGATTTCACGCCCATCCAAGCGTTGATTGTGATTGTGGAGCTTTAGCGGTCAGCTAATGGGCTTGGCACAACAATTAACAGAAGGAAAATGTTTATCTGAGCTGGGATCAATACAAGCTCACTGTCCTCGGGTGAACAAGGACAAAGTCAAAGACGTCACTCGATAAGCTACTGACAGAGGAGTGGGTTGCACAGTATAGAATGGCTTTTCCAGTAAGAATAAAGTGAAAGTGCTGAGGGCTGAGAATGGCTACCGACTTCCTGTAACTAATTAGTATAGGTATGCATTATTAGAATATATATCAGTATCATGATTCACTGTCATATTATATCACTTTGATGACAATACTGGGGATATCTTTTGTTCTTAAAAACACAATAGCATTGAATCATTATGTAGAAAAGGGTTGTTAAACTGGTTTTAGAAACACTGGAAACCTCAAATAAACGGTGGCACAGCAGGTAGTGTCACTGTCACACAGCTCCAGGGACCTGGAGGTTGTGGGTTTGAGTCCCACTCCGGGTGACTGTCTGTGAGGAGTTCTCCCTGTGTCTGTGTGGGTTTCCTCCGGGTGCTCCGGTTTCCTCCCACGGTCCAAAAACACACGTTGGTAGGTGGATTAGCGACTCAAAAGTGTCCGTAGGTGTGAGTGTGTGAGTGAATGTGTGTGAGTGTGTGTGTTGCTCTGTGAAGGACTGGCGCCCCCTCCAGGGTGTATTCCCGCCTTGCGCCCAATGATTCCAGGTAGGCTCTGGACCCACCGCGACCCTGAACTGGATAAGCGCTTACAGATAATGAATGAATGAATTAATGCCTATAAAGTTCTATGTTTACCTTATCGTCCGCCTCTCTTTATTAGAGTAACTGTGCTCTGAGTTTTCGGAATCTGAAAGACAGCTTCATTATTTACAGCATTCGGAGACTCCAAACCCCCTATGAAATCATCATCTCCTTTTTCCAATGACATGCCCTTAACAATCATCATTAGAGACATCTGTGCACAAGCCAATGCAGCTCCTCTGCTCTGCTCTTAACCATAAAGAAGTCTTCACAAAGTCACATCAGATACCCTAAAACTTTAACAAAGGGAGCTAAAGTAAGGCAGCTATCAAAACTTTG